>NC_135173.1:23966364-23986364 GCF_041146795.1 Maylandia zebra | reverse complement strand
AACGTCACTGTCCGTCTGGACAGCCACTGCAAATGTGTTGTTAGTTGAAGCTCTTCAGCTTAGGAATCAGAAATGGGTTTTAAGAACCACATTGAGGATTCAACATGTTTGAGTTTTCCTCGCATCTGTGTTGTTTTGCCAGTGCCTGATCCTGAACCAAATTCTAATAAATAGAACCTTTAATGAAATGTTAGTAATGAATCCATATCCTTTACATTTTGTTAGTCTAAGCTGTTTACGATCAAGGTTAACGTGCTAACGTGTGAGACCAAAGATGACGCAGGCCACTGTATATCATGTGACGATAAACCATCAGTTAAAACCTCTTGTCTCACAGTGAAATAAAGTACATGTACATAGTTTCCCCATTCGCCGAGCAGCTATATTTCTGTTTGCGCGCAATTTTGGAATAAAAGAAATAAGACAAATAAGTGAGTATGAAAAGAATATGACCGCGTGTTTCCACTGCAGCAGTAAAACAGTCCCTGCTGTATGTCTAATAGGTGGACGGGATCCTGTGCCTGGCAGACATCTTGACTGATGACAGCAGCGTGGAGGCAGCCAGAGCTGAAGCGGCAGCTGTTGTAGCTCAGATCACTTCGCCTCACCACACATCCACTCAGCACCTCGCCAGCTTCCTGGAGAGCATGCACGACATTGTCACGGCGCTCATCAGTGAGTGGACGCAGTGGTGATGACCTCACCCTGACCACTGATTTATAGGAGGAAAAAGTTGTTTTGATTTCATAGAAAATTATGAGTACGTGATTGTTTTAGCACGAGGCTAAACTTTACTACCTTACTGAATTTCTTTTAAACCTCTATAAAACTCTAAACAAGAGAGGGGATCAGTTGTATATTTTGTGGTTTGCTTTACTTGCATTTTGGATGTTACTGTGTATTAATAATACCCCTGCAGTTTGGTACGTTACGTCTTTTTTCTCTCTCAGAGTTGTGTGAGACCGCATCCTGTGGGGAAGTGTTCCTCCTGGCGTCGGCTGCCTTGGCCAATATCACCTTCTTCGACAGCATGGCCTGTGAGATCCTCCTGCAGCTTAATGCCATCCACATCTTACTTCAGGCCTGCAAAGACCGCCAGAGAGTTGACACACCCTACTCCAAAGACCAGGTACATGTTTCCATGTATGCAATGTTTTTCTTACTCTAAGTGTCACATAATAATAATAATAATAATAATAATGGATTGGATTTATATAGCACTTTTCAAGGCACCCAAAGCGCTTTACAATGCCACTATTCATTCACTCTCACATTCACACACATGTATGCAATGTTTTTCTTACCCTAAGTGTCACATAAAAGCAAACATACTATATAATTACACTATTACTAACAATAATGCAAAAATCAACCTGTTTTTAAGCAGTGCTCTCAACTATAGTTCTTTGCCAGACCTTTAATCATTTTGTTTTTGTTTAAATCGTAGGTGGTGACAATCTTGGCAAACCTGTCTGTCTTAGAGCAATGCGCATCTGAAGTCCTGCAAGAACAAGGTAGTCTGTTTTCTAACTATAGCTTTTTATTCCTTTTTACCCATATTTGGGATTTTTTTCCCTGGCTACACTGCAGTTTAATCAAGGTAATACACTCACGGGCCTCTTCATTAGGTACACCTGTAAAATCTAATGCACTCTATTACAGCAGCTCTGAAATAAACTCTCCTTTAATGAAGCCTCTACATTTTCAGTTTTTGCTAATGTTTTCAAAAAGGTGATAATTTATACTGGTGGTTAGTGTTGTTGTACTGGACTGGAGCATTCTTACACATTTGTTTCGCCCACCTCTTGTCCCTAAGAGGGTTCAAATATTAGGAACTCCTTTAAACTTAATACTCCACTAAACCTCCAAAATGAATATAAAACTTTAAATTAAATTAATGGTAGTGGAAACTACCAAACTGCTGACTAGATGAAAGTAAAAGTGAGACGCTTCAGTGTAATTCTTTTTTATTCCTCAGGAGGGCAGCATCACTTTAATTTCTGTGAACTAGCTTAGAAGAGCTGAAAACATCAGACATTGAACATAAAAAAATATATATTTTTAATAAAGAGGTATTATTTGTTAAATAGAGTTACATAGAGATATGTGTTTTGTATCATTTTGTAATCCTTTCATCATTCCCATTTGTATTTTTTCAAACTCTTTTCCTTTTTCTGTTTAACGTATTCCACTGGCTCTGTACTTCTTACACTATAAAAGAGTGAGATAGATAGATGTGTCTGAGTCACTGTCTCAGTCTCACACTATCGAAGGTTGGCAGTTTCAGTCTCTTTTTCTGCTCATTAAGGCCAGTTTGATTTTATTTTTCATACGAGCACCTCAGTGAAAAAAAAATCTGATTGTTTTTGTAACAAAACGTTTTTATCATATATTAAGCAGCTAAAAATGATTTAGATTTATTATCTCTCAATGTCACTTTATGAGTTTTGGCCTTTGAATTATAGCATTGCCCTTAGGGTGTTAGCCTTATAACTTATTTTTCAGAATAATTTTGAAATATTATTTAACAATAACTGGCTGAAGGGCTGACTGACTGCCTTCAGTAATTTTTTTCTTTATTATACTAACTGCACTTTTTCTATATCCTTTCTCACAGGCATGTGTAGAAAGTTTTGCTTCTTTCTTTTTCACTTGAAACCTTGACTCTTGTGTAACTTTTTGTCTGGAAACTCTCAAGTCTCTCTAAATGTGTTGTTTTGTTCCTGCTCTTATATTACATTTTACATTTTGCTGGTTCCTATGTGTTATTTTCCTGCCTGGCTAATCTGTGCTGAATATTATATATTCAAGGTATAGAAAGACTGCTACTGTTGCTGGGAGAAAAACCATCCTCTTCCAGTCCATCAGAGGGCGCTGCCTGTGAGCGTGTCCAGCAGAAAGCTGCCGTCACACTGGCCCGACTGAGCAGAGACCCTGATGTGGCCCAAACAGCTATCCAGCTTAAAGGTAGTGAGGCTTTGTGTCTTTTGGAACACTTAACAATTATCTTACTTATTAAATATCGCATTGTACAAAATGTACAAAAGAAGTAAATGAAATGCATTTTGTACAAGGTGATATGTGTATTTAATTAAAAAAATTGTTAAATGTTCCAAAAGACACACACGTCCAATCCACACATCTGGCATAAGTAAACTAATATATAAAACACACACACGCACACATAAGTGCTGTAAGTCTGTCGGTGGCCACTAGAGGGTCACAGACAGACAGTAGGAAAATGGAAAGTATTTTGTTTCCGTTTTATCAGTTTTGTAGCTTTTAAAATGGAAAAAAAAAGTCTGTTTTTTGTTTTTTTTGTATATTTATGCAACCATCTTAATACAAACATATGCATTTATGCAATTCAATAAAATCTATTTTACATTGCGCCAATTCACAACAGTTGCCTCAGAGAGGTTTATTTTGCAACGTAAAGCCACTACCGTAATCAGATGATCAGCTGGTTTTGACTGACATAAGTAAAAATGATTTTGGCCACATAAAGATATTAGTTGGATATCAAATCCTCATAATCAATACTCTTTAAAAAAATGCCTGATAGACCAGAGGGAAATAATTTAAGAGTATTGGTTGTACATATGTTATTCTGCATAGCTGATTTTTCTGAATCCTTTAATCTGAATTTGAAAAAGTTACATGTTTCATAGTCTGTATCAGAAGTGACAGAGCGACTGAATCTCTCTTCTTTTTTAAAGGGGTGGTATTCAATTTATTGATCACAGAATGCTAAAAAAGACTTTTACCCAGAAGTCTACAACACACAGCTACAGTTGCTCTGTTTGACATCAAAGAGTTGGACAAGCTGCTAACTGAAATGTTCCTCTGTTGTCTTTAGCTGTTCCTCGCCTTATTGAGCTGTGTCGCTCCCCTACTGAGAGAAATAACAGTGACTCTGTGCTGGTGGCTTGCCTGGTAGGTGTAAACCATGTGTTTTTATTTGTGAGTGCACATACAAACCTTTACATATGTGTAAATTATTCTGTGTACTGAATACAAATACATCATTCAAACTCACAAACTGCCTATTTAAATTTGACTCCTAATATACTATACATTTTCAGCGGTAAAAGTAAGTGCAATACACCACAGGCCCACAATCAGTGCTCCTAATATTGTCCTATTTAATTACATTTAAAAGGCAATTTTTAAAAAGCGGAAAATATATCAACCTTATCCTCTCCAAGCCACGCTGAGAAAGCACCATTTCAGACGCTGCGTGTTTAAATATGTACATATCATGAATAATATCTCTGCTCATACATTATCATTCTGACCATAATTATTGAGAGCAGATCTTGGGGCTGATGAGGGGATTTGAAGCACATAATGGTCAGGAGCTTAATTGGGCTGCCTCGCTGCGCTGAGAAATGCCTTCTTCTTTACTGTAACCACACTCAGTCTATTCAAATTAATGCGATTCCATCTTATCCTTTTGGCCAAGGGTTAAGTAGCGCGTTTGTAGATGTTGAAGTTTTACCTTCAAAAGACGCCGAGCTTTGACAGATCATTTGTAATTTTCAACATAAATGTTGGAGGCTCTCGTGGCTGAATGGATTAGAGGCATCACGTGTAAAACTTGTACGCTCTTCAAATAAAGCGAGACACTGGGAAAAACAAAAAACAGGGTGATTTTAAAGAACTTCTAGCCCAGTAAAGGTAGTAGGATTGAATTTGGTATTTTCATTACAGTTTCTTGCTGAAACTGTAAGGATGCATAAGTTTCTTTTTGGTTGTCAAGCCATATTATTCATGTGCAGTTGCCTGTATGCATGATTGCATATTTACTGTATATGTGCAGCACAATGATGAGATATGATAACATGAATGTCTGTGTGGTACGTGTGTTTGCTAACACGCTTACTGTGCATGTCTTCAGGCTGCTTTGAGGAGGCTGGCAGCAGGCTGTCCAGACAGCATCGAGGCAGCCGACCACCAGCAGCTGATCAAACCACGTCTAGTTGACTCTTTCCTGCTGTGTTCCAACATGGAGGAGAGCTTTGTATGATCCCCTGCACACCAAATCACCGAGAGTGAAGAACTCTCATTGTCAGTACAAAACCACGCGTGTTCTGAAGGAGTGTATCTGTTTCATGACTACAGCTTTGTTTGAGTCTAAATTTCTCGTTCAGTTAATAGGAAATAGCTGAATAGATGCAGAGGACATATAAATGTGTATAAATGTGTTGCATAGTGCAACTCAGTTTTCAGATTAAATGCAACAAACATGTATGTTGTTTTAGGAAAACGTGGGTCATTATTTCATGTTATTCTACAGAGAATTTCATTATTTCATTAATCATAACAGTAAGTATTTGTATAAGTAGATGAAACGTTTTGAAAAAAAAATGCAATGAAATGCTTTAAATTTGACCACTGTGCAATTTTTTTTAAATTGTTTCTGAAGCGTTTTGACTCTATAAAAGGTTTCAGAGAAAACTGTCAATCTGAAATGTCTATCATTTAAGAACTGAGATTTAGTTTTGGTTTATTTTATCCTCATCTTCTTCAAATAATAAACTTTTTCAGTGAGCAACCATTTTTTAAAATAACTAAGTAAGTAAATTATTACCACTGTCGTGTATGTTTTTGTTTGCTTTTGTTACAGTCATGTGAAAAAGAAAGTTTTTCTAAGTAAACTAAGCAGCCCTGTAATTTAATAGCTTAGTTTAATAGGAAACAACTCTAGCAGCAATAACTTAAAGGATGACTGAAATATGAGCTTATCGGTCTGTCAAATCATTGTGGAGGAGTTTTGGTCTATAGGCATTTGTTTATACACAGCTTGCTTAAGGTCCCTCCCACAGTATTTAATTTGGGTCGAGGTCTGGACTTTGGGTCACTGCAAGGCCTTGAGCCATTCCTTTTTGAGCCATCCTGTTGCTGATTTGTTGCAGCGCTTGGCATCATTGTCCTGTTACATGAGCCAATCTTGACCAAGCTGGAGCTGTCAGACAGAGGAGTTTTTGATCAACTCAGTGAATACAAGGTCATTGTTAATTGAGGATTATGGTGATAATTACACATGTAACTAACAGAGAGAAAAAAAAAGTCCATTAATTAATTAAGAAACGGGTTAACCGCTAACAGTCATGGTTAATTTATCTTTCAAAGCTCCCAGACAGGCAATGTAAAGGAACCCAATTCTCCTATCTTCATTGTGTCTTAGTTAAAAGATGCCAAAAAGATGCTTTAGCCAGTGCCTTAGTGAAGGTCATTTTGGTATTTTTGAATGCTGTCGCTTATTGAATGCTGTAAAATCTTCTGTTTTGTTACAAAGAAATAAATTGTCTTTGGTCAGTGCCTGTTATGTGCTATGACAGTACATGGTAGCACAAGAGTGTATACCACACAGAAAGAGAGAAATGTTTTAACCCAGTAGTTCAGAACAGCAGAATAAGTTGTGAAGCACCACAGTCTGTCTTTTCATCACATTTTACTGAGGTCAAGAGCAAGATGTTGTGAATTTTAGGGCTGTTAAGAGTGCTCTGTATTTATAATATCTATCATTATAGAAAATGAAATCACTAAACAATAAATACAAACAAATGTCTGGTTAATAGCCTATTATTGAAGACACGGTTTACTGTGTATTTAAATCATAAAGCAGGTTTAATAAATATATTTATAACAATAATAAAAGCTTTTCTAAAGAACCTACAGACAAATGTCACCCCTGGATTTAAGGTGTTTATCCAGTGTATTATATTCCAAGGTGTTTTCATTCAAAAGTCTGTAAGCACTAACGCCGCCTGCTCAGCAACAAACTGCAGCTCAACACAACAGATAGCTCGCAAACTTTGTGGACTATTTAGCAAACCAGATATTTCCCCTGTAGTTGGTAGAGAGCAAATGCGGATCTGAAAGAAGGTAAATATTAGACTTTTACGCACCAGACCACACAAACGTACCTGAAAGAAATCTATCACACTGCTTGGGCAAGTAAGTAACTGCTAACAATGTAGCCAATTAATTAAAAGGGGCATGTCAGTACTATTTTACTACAGTACTGCCTATTGTTGCTAAATAGGCAAAAAACAAAACACCAGATATGTGAAAAGCTTTTGAATGAGGCTCACAGGGAAACATCAAAGTGACGAGACTAAGAGATGGTGGATCCAAAGATTTACCTATTGGTCCTCGGTGCACCACCGAGTTCTCTGAGAGAGAGTCTAAGGAGCTTGGAAAGAAAAGCGTCTGGACTTCTTTAAATTGCTTGAAGACGTTTCACCTCTCATCCGAGAAGCTTCTTCAGTTCTAGGGTCAAATGGTGGAGAGTCCCAGATTTAAGCCCTGTCCACCGAGAGGGACAATGGACCCCCTAATGATCCTCTACCTAATCACATGAGCCAAGGAGTGAAAATGGGTGTGGGTCACAATCAGCCAAGGTTTCAGGTGAGCTCATTGTGAAACCTGGCCCCATCCTCTCATGTGATTTCCTGAGGTCAGATGGCCCAGGATGTGAGTGGGCGTCTGGGAAGGGATCTCAAAACTGGGTTATAGATGGCAGAGAGTTGGTGTCGTAAACCACCGCCTCTGTTCAAAGATGGTCGCTCACAGTGGACATAGATGGCTTCTTTCACTCCTCTTTCAAACCATCTGTCCTCTCTGTCCAAAATGTGAACATTGGCATCCTCGAAAGAGTGTCCTTTATCCTTTAGATGCAGATGGACAGCTGAGTCTTGTCCCATGGAGGTGGCTCTTCTATGTTGTGCCATGCATTTATCAAGTGGCTGTTTGGTCTCTCCAATGTAGAGGTCTGAGCATTCCTCGCTGCACTGTACAGCATACACCACATTGTTAATTTTGTGTTTAGGAGTTTTGTCTTTGGGATGAACCAGTTTCTGTCTGAGCGTGTTGCTGGGTCTGAAATACACCGGGATGTCGTGCTTGGAGAAAACTCTCCTGAGTTTTTCTGATACACCGGCTACATAAGGGATGACAATGTTGTTGTGTCTGTCCTTCTTATCCTCCCTCGCTGGTGTCTGGTCTTCTTTTCTGTGCATCTTTGCTGACTCGATGAAAGCCCAATTAGGATAACCGCATGTCTTAAGCGCTTCCTTTACATGTGTGTGTTCCTTCTTTTTCCCTTCAGGCTTAGAGGGAACATGTTCTGCCTGGTGGTGTAGGGTCCTGATCACTCAGGTGTCATCTATCTGTACCAGTGGCTGGGTACTCTCCCTTTAAAAGAGCCAAGAGCCTTTCTTTCCACTTCTTCCATGTAAAGGTTGGCTACAATAGGTGACAGCCATGTTTTTGCCTGTAGAAACCTTTGTTGTATTTGAAATATGTGGTGGTGAGGCAGACCTCTAACAGTGTGTGATGCTGTCTCTCTTTGAGAGAGAATTTTTCCCAAGTTGGAAAAACTTGTCATCAAAAGTTTGAGAATTCATTCATTTACAATAGCATTAAAAAGGACCTAACACCTGCCTATTATTGAAGAGTTAAACATTAAATTTTCACTAATGATTGGGAAATACACCAAGTAATAGGAAAAAAGATGTCTGAGTGTCGATCTGCAAAATGTGTCCTTTGTATTGCCATCCCTTTGATAAAAAAAACACTCAGCTTTTTTCATAAGCCTTCCTCTCCTTGGAGAGACAATTGAGGGTGTTCTTGCTTTCACTGTAGCTTCTTTTTCACCTAAGGGCACTAATGCTGAGCCTGGACTTGTAACACTCCAACTCAGCACTGAGACAATTGAGTTGCTTTGTGTGTGCGCATGTGTGTTGTCCAGCATACACGTGGGACTGTGTTCACAGGCTTTTGTGATAGAATATGCTCCTGCCTCGCTTTGTTGAAACCTGATGAAATATGTATGAATAAAGAGGAGGACTAAGCAGACAGCCTAAAAAACACAGGTTCTTTTGATATTGTTTTGGTTTGACCATGATCATGAGACCAAGTATTGTAGCTTGTAGAGTTTTTCTCAGTTTCTTAGCTCTTGAACTTTCACTTTCCTCCCTCTACATCATCTTCAGTAGTCTGTGTATGTTGTTGCCATTCTTTTGTTTTCTTTCAGTAGCAATTTGAACATTTTTAAGGGGGTAATTAACAAATAAAAAAATCAGCAAACCATCCATCTCTATTTTCATCAAAAATGGGAATGGAAATATTTGTACCCCCACTTGTACTATGCTAAACACTTTTCCAAACTATAGCTATATATACACCTGGCATTTGGGGAAGGAAAAGGATCAGAGGACTTCTAATGCAAGAAGACACTTCTCTCTGGCTCCCGTGAGACCTGAATATTTTATGTGTCACATCTTTTGCTTGGAAAACTTTTTCTCTGTCTTCCTCTTTTTATTTCAGCAAACAATGATTGAAATTTCTCCTTCTTTAAAAAAATGCTTTCAGAAGTTGATAGAACTTCACTTCTCCAAAACTCACAAATTAGGAAGAAATAATGTGTCCAAACTTTGTAGATAATTTCTTTTGGTCAAGGGATTAAAATGATGCAAGTCTGCATATTTTCAAGATGCATATAAAGAAATGTGAAATCTTGTTTCTGTTGTTAGACAAACTGTATCTTAGGCTATCTAAGACCCAAGGTCTCCATCTATAACATGAAATGCCATGTGTTTTTTTTAAATAATTGTAAGATTACTATAGCAGTAGGTGCTTTTTAATAAGGCTTTGGAAATAATAAAATTGACAGCACAAGAGCAGCAACTACACTGCATCTCTATTTCCCAACAAACATGCTTGGCTCAGTTTACCTGTAAAGCAAAAGATCAGTGGTTCAGTCCTGGGCAGAGACAAAAATCCCTTTAGGGTTGCTTTAGGAAGGGCAACTGGTGTAAAAACTAAAATGAGTTTTTAGTGCAACCTGCATCTTAGGACACATCGTAGGAATAAGAGAGCAGCTGAAAGTAACTCTAGAAGTGTACTTTTAGCAGCTTTATTAGGGCGTGTTATTTGCATACTGTTCTGCTGCATCAATGAAAGAAAAAATGTATTTAGCTTTCAACAGATCGACCTGTAGTGTTTCTAATTGTGGTCACATTTGCTGTCTGGTTTACACAGGCTTCCTTTTCCCAAATGTTTTACTAAGTGTCTCAATAAAATGTTGTGGACATTAAGTTGTTGCTGTTGACAGCACAGATACTGTATTCACCTTTTTTTTTTTTTAAACTCAAGAGACGTAATTTCACATCACTTGCAATTTTCCAGCAGCAACAGACTTTTAGCTTTAGTTCTACATTCTTTCCATGACTCTTCCAGAGTAAAACAAGCTGCCGTTGAGAGACTTGTACTTTCAGACTAGTTTTACACCATTCCTTTGGTTGAATGAGCTCATTAGAAAAACCTAAATCAACAAAAACCATTAGTATCTGTTTATTTATCTCAGTCAATGCACTGCTAACATTTCTGCAACGATACACGCACGCACACAGAGACACACACGATCCCACATTAGTATCATCTTGCAGCACATATAGACCTCAGAGTATAACGACTAATTATGACTTAAGTGCCATCACTGTTGGACAGCCAATTAAAGAGTAATATTCCTGTTTACTGATAACTCCCCAGTTGGCCTCTTTTGAGGACCCAGTGGGATTTTAATTGCTAAAATACAACGCTGAGAGTAATTAATATCTGCACTTGTGGTTGCAACTTTTGGCCAAAGGCAGTGGAGGGTAAAAGCTTAATGCCATAAAAATGTCCAAGAATGTGTGCAGTGCAGAAGCTCCCTTTCATAACTTTCTTCTGTGTCTTGAAACTGCAGAATGAATGCAAGAATAAATGTTATGCAATGAAAACAAATCACGCGTGGGCAAATGGCATTTTCTTCTCTTTCTTTTTGTTATAAGTACTTTGTCAGAAGGTAATTCACCACTAAAAACATTTTGTATGTCAGCGTCTGTTTTTGTTGGTTTTGTGATTATGAATTTAAGAGTTTTACATGAGCAAACACTTGGATCTGCACGTTATTGATTTCACAGTAATCCATTAATCAGTCTTTACAGTGATGAATCGTGGTTGCTTTATTTAGGGGTACTTTGGGAGGCAGAGTCCCATCAGAAAAAATGTCTTTAAATAAAATCTGAGTGATCCCTAATATACATTTTAATTCAGTCCAGTTCAATTACATTTAATTTATGTAGCATCAAATCACAACAAATCTTACCTTAAGGTGCCTTAGTATGCATGGTAAAAACCCTACAATAACATAGAGAAAAGCCCAACAGAAGATCCCCTATGGGCAAGCAATTGGTGACAGTAGTAAAGAAAAACTCCCTTTTAACAGGAATAAACCTCCAGCAGAACCAGTCTCTAGGAGGGACAGCCATCTACCACAACTGTTTGGGGGTGAGGGGACATACACCAGGATTTGCGATCCTAAACATAGGGGCACCACTACATGTATGTAAAGGAAGTCTGTCTGAGGCACAAATGACAGTTGTGTCAAATTCTGAACTTTTCATAATAGTTTAAATAGAATCTAAAGAAGAAAAGACTAAAAGCCTTTAGACTTCAAACCTGTTGCAAAAAAAATATGAAATTACAACTTTTTTGGATGCAAATGTGTCGTTGAATGTATATATACACCTAAAGTGTTTAAATTTTGTGAAAAATTTGACACAAAAAATGCACAACAAAAAAATTGAAGTAAACATTAAGAGTTGATGAGCTGCGTCTGATGTTTCTAAACAAAACAAACAAAAAAAAGCTATAAATTGACTCGTGAACAAGACCCTGAGATACTTGAACTCAAGTTTAAGTATCCCCCACAGTTCCAACCCAGAGTGGGCACTGACCACCCAAGCAGAAGCCTTCTGCCACTTGGCTACACCTAGGAAATTATGAACAGAATTGCTTCAGTTGAGTTACTCAAAAGCTTCAGTTGAGTTTTAGAAAAAAATTCCATCCCATGTAAAACACATTGTAGTTTTTCCCTATTTTTTTGCCGCTTAATAGGACAAAGAGAACTTTCCACTCGCCGACCACTTTTGATGTAGTATTTTTTAGTGAAAGAAACTTTCCATTGCACCATTCAAAATTCAGCTAAATGAAAAAAAAGAGGCTTCTTAGGTGCAATAGCAAGGATCAAAGAACATGAGGCAGCATGTACTGTCAAGCAAACTTTTTTTTCACCGGCCTTCAAGGTGAAACAAAACCCTTTTTTTCTTTTGTGTTCTACAAAATGATTGGTGGATCACTGTGTTTTTGTTCAGTTGTTGCCTGAGTGTGCCTTAATTTGTGCGTGCCAGGTGGGACAGCAGGAGGTCCCTGTGTGGGTCGTAACTGACTCTCAAATAAATACACCAAGCCAAGGCTCAAAAAGCTCCTTTTTTTTCTTAAGACCTGTGGCCTTGATAAAATGTTCAGCATATTCAGTGCTGTAATTTATTTTCCACAGTAAAAGTAAAAGATAAACAAAAGTAAATTTTCATCAGAAGAAAATTAACATTTTGAATCTTTTTCTTTCACCAAAATCACTGGATGGAGACCAGCATGCTTCTGGAAAAAGGAATGAATTAATGAAATGTGGTGATTAAAATTTGAGCAGCTACAGTCTAGTTTCAAAGGGTGTTTTTATTATGTCTGTATTTATGCATTTGAGTGAATCTGTGTGTGTGTGTGTGTGTGTGTGAGAGAGAGAGAGAGAGAGAGGAAGAGAGAGAATGAAAGAAAGACAGCACTGGTCTTCAGGGACTGGAGAAACTCCGGCAGCGAGAAACTGCCTTGAACATCGTGTGTGCAAACACATAATGTATAAGCAAACATGTTTGTACCTCCAAACTCAAGAGGACCCTCATTGAAACTATTAATTTTATTAAATTCATGTATACACACACACACACACACACACACACACACACACACACACACACACACACACACACACACACACACACACACACACACACACACACATATACACATACATCAGTGAGCAATTCTTATTGCAAGCACCTGAGAAATAGAGCTAATGTTAACTGCTGACAGCAAAGTGCAAGTTGACTCAGTTGTTTAAATTGCAGTTTTACAAACTACTATGGTGTAACATTTTCTCATAAAGCTGGTTCTGTGTTGGTCTCAGACTATGTGTCATGTTAGGTGTGTGACAGGCAGAGAGAGGGCCCAAAATGCAGGACTTGGCAGACTGACTTAATGGACAACTGCTTTATTGTA
The DNA here is from genome assembly GCF_041146795.1 of Maylandia zebra. Classification (NCBI taxonomy): domain Eukaryota; kingdom Metazoa; phylum Chordata; class Actinopteri; order Cichliformes; family Cichlidae; genus Maylandia; species Maylandia zebra. Next base: position 23,973,197 of record NC_135173.1, on the reverse strand, counting down.
GGTTGAAGGTTGACAGAACAAAATAAAGAGCAGAACTAAGCTGGAGAAAGCAACTGAAATGCAAATACAGACTAAGGAGCACATATAACATAAGGAAGGAGACGTGACAACTTGACAGTGGGACAAGGAACTGACACAACCTGAACCGAGGACTTAAATAGGCATGAGGTGTATTGCGACACAGAATTAAATTCAGAACTGAATTCTCTGCACACAGAGGAAAACTTGTTTTGTTTTTTGCTTTTTTTTTGTCATTTGAAAGAAAAAAAATAAAGTCGATATAAGTCTTTTCTTTCTCATGGCAGTATGTTTAAGTTAAAAAGAATATAGGGCTATTCACTGGAGGAACATAAAACTTAGCTATATTTTCATACTTACAAGTATGTGAGCGGTGAAACACATTTGCCATAAAGTTGAGAAAAAGTCCATTTTTAGTTTTACTCTGACTGAAATGACTAATTAGCAGTGTACCATCTCTCTGGAGACAATGTGCCTTTGGTTTGCAAGAGAGACACAAACAGAGATTGATTCCAATCAAAAGTTCATCAGTCCCAAGCAGATATAAGAAGTGAAATAACTTTTGAGATAAACATTTGTACATATGTACACCATGGTCTTTTAATTCATATTTAAACAAAGGTATAGTTCAGAAAATTCAGACTCAAGTTTGGCTTACATACTGGAAGCCTTGTTCCTCCTGACCCCATGAATCTCTGTACAGGCAGCATGGACTGGACAGCAAACACTGTTACAGCAATGTTTGCTGTCCAGTACACTGTTATTGTGAAGCAGCCAGTGACGTCAGAGTACAGCAGTGCTGTTGTTGCACTGTATGTGAAAATAACACTCAACTCACTAACTGCCCGTTTCCATGACTTGAGTAGTCCTCTCTCTGATAGTATGCTCTTCTAAGTTTCTAGTGACTTAGTCAGTGTAAAGTCATAACTGCATTTTTGCTCATCAGACTCCTTCTTAGATCAACATGGGTGTGAAATATGCTTTGTTCACGATTACAGTATGATTTTCAGGAGTGATTGAAAGTTTGTTTCAAACTGTTTCCTAATCAGACTTCGAGGCATTTACTGTAATTCTGGAGGAAGCATGGAACAGAAACCCTTATTTTGTTATTATTTCTTAAGTTACAAAGTACCCTGATTAAATGTGCTGCTTTCCACCCCCATTGGTGCTGTTCAAACACTTTTGAGGCTGAATAAAACTGCTGAGTGCATTTTCTATCCCCCAAAACACTTACAAGTCTGAGTCCTTTTTTCCATGTATGTTTACTGGTTCTTGCCACACACTTGAAATTAAATCTTTAATGACAAAAAAAACCCATCAGAGACCCGCCTTTCAAAACTGTAGCATGATAAGGGGTCATATCTGTGAGAAAACCTATCCTTAATCCTGAGAAGCAGCCTAAATATATACTTTATCACTTTATGTCTTAACTCTCAAACTTTACAAAGTATTTCATTTACACACTGCATAGACAATCAAATACAGTAGCTGCATGTTCCTGTGGTTATACGCACACACATGAAACATACTTTGATTATTGATTTTGTTTTTCATTCTGTCTTTAAAAAAACACAGAAACCTGATGTCACCCTTACAGTTTTTAATACACTCAGCTGTGCTTCAGCAAATGATTACTACACCCACTTACATTCATTGGCTGGAACCCTAAAGCTAACTGACCTAGAATCCACGATCTATGTTCCCTAAAACTGAATGTAGTTGAATCTCAGCAATGTCTCCCTGCAAACAGACTAATGCCCCCACAACATTAGAAATACATATAAGTACATGAACAAATATAAGTACATGCGTTCCTCTCTTTGGTCCTGTGAGCTCCATTCAGCATTTACAAGCCACCACAGCACGCTCTCTCCACTTAGGTCTTCCATTCCACCCAAACCCACACACCCCGATACACACACCCCCACACAGGAGATCCTTCTGTCCTCTTTCTATCCAACACCTCTGAGAATTTGTGGAGAGATTGTTTCTCCTACAGACGACCAGGCAACAGAACTGTATTTGTTTTTACTGTATCGCTGCCCATAACTGCAGACAGTAGCAAACCGCCAGGCCACGTTTGTGTAACTGTCTGTGTCCACAGTTATGACGGAGCATATCATGTAACAGCCTCAGAATCCATCGCCTTTAGTTTTTATATGTCTAACAAGGCAGAGTTTGTTTGACACAGTTTTAGCTTGGCAGCAGGCGCTCTTCTTCTCTTGGGTATTTATATTTTCAAGAGCAAGATTTATTTATTTTTTTAACTTCCATAAAAACTCTGGTAGCTATGCTAACAAAGTTTATATAAATAAATAAGCTACCATAGCTTTTTAAATTTACTTTATTTAGATTTTGGTACTCATTTGAATTGCTTTTTGATGTGCTTTAAATCAACGTTTTCCAATTAAAAACACAATTAGATGACAGCGTGCCAAGTTAGACAGTTGCCAGCTGATTCCCGAAACTTTTCCACAAACAGAAAAGTAAACTTTGCCTTATCTACTGTAACATCCTGTCCCCTAAAATGACTTATCTGGTTAAAAATTAAGAATGGTTTGTTGATTGAGTATGACCTCTTGGAGGGGACATCTGGTCATGTGTGACTGTTGGTTTATACAGGTGTGTGTACAAGTATTTTCACACATGTACTGTATAAAACAGAGCTGTTGGATTTGTTAGACTGTGAATATTGACACAATAATAGTATATTAAGAATTTAATGATTAACCCACTCCTATATTACATTTATTCTACTGCATTGCAGGACAGGTCAGTTTCTAAGAGACAGGTTTTCAGACAAAATAGGGTTTTGACCATTACATAAGTGAACAGCCTTAAAAAAAAAAGACTAGAACATCCTCAGAGGTAAGGAACAGGCTATTTTCCAAAACAAAATTTACACCTTCAAAAAAAATCCACAAACCAAAAAGTCAAATAAGAAATTCTGCAACCTCAACAAAACAAAACAAAGTTTAAACTAAATGGTACAGTAGCTGATGAAACCAAAATGTACATGTAAGGGACTTAAATATTAACATATTAACTAACTACAGAGAAAAAAAACCCTATAGTAAGTCTTACAGCTACTTTAGCTTACCATTGAACCATTAATTGTTTTTATGTCTTCTTTTTTTGTACTGAGGACTTTGAGTTTTTATGTATTGAAATGTGCTACATTAATAAAATTCCCTGTGTCATGAACAGTGTTGGTCAAGTTACGTGAAAAAAGTAATCAGTAACTAATTGCTGATTACTTCCGTAAAAAGTAATCCCGTTACTTTACTGATTACTTATTTTCAAAAGTAATTAATTACTTAGTTACTTGGTTACTTTTTAAAAACATGATTTACAACCTGAAGAGGTGATAAAACTGTCAGGGTCCTGGGTCTCCTGACCCAGCGTTTTAGTTCTTTGTGATTTTTGTATTATTGTACTTGGTGTGAGTTTCTAGTTTCGATCCCTTGCCCTTCATGTTTCTCTATGTCCCCTCTGTTCTGTGTAAGTCTGTGTCTGCATGTTTGATTTCCCCTCTGTGTCTCTCGGTTCTTAGAGTCCTCTGCCTTATGGTTTATGTCTCTGTGTTTCTTAGTTGCTGTCTCCACTGTGTCAAGTTCGCGTCTCTGTGTGATCCTTCCTGTTTTACTTTGAAGGTCCGTGTCTTATGTGAATGTGTCCTGCTTTGCTTGTCTCGTCAGTTCTAATTTCCCCCAGCTGTGCTCTCCTTCTGTGTCTCATTCTCCTCGTTACTTCCCAGTGTATTTAGTCCCTGTGTTTCTCTGAGTCAGTGTTGCGTCGTACCCTCAACAAGCTGTGTGTGTTTTGCCTCCGTGTTGCCAGTGTTTTGTGCTTCAGTGTTTTAGTCCACCAGCGTTTTTGTTTGTCTTTTGGTGAGTTTAGTTAGTAAGAGGTTTTCCAGCATTAAAGCTGCGCTTTAAGTTGAACTTCTGTGTCTGAGTCCTGGGCCCTGTTTCAGGAAGCCGGTTTAGTGGAAAAACTGAGTAAGTATACCCTGAGTTAACGAAAACTCTGGGTTTTCGGTTTCACAAAGCGAGTTCAGCTGAAGCCTGAGTGAGTCACTATGACGACACACTCCGTGAAGCTAACCTGCCCCCTAGCAGGTTTACTACAACTAACCCTGACTGTCTCCGCCCCTTTGTCGGAAACCTGACAGTAGGAAGTGTCAGACATGGCGTGCCCCTTCCTTGAAGAGCCAGTAGATCGTGAAGCCCAAATTCTCCGCAGAGCTCTCTGCCGGGAGAGAGTGATCAGAGCGCGTTTGGACATTTTATCATTTCCTGATGATTTTCTGTGTGAACGTCACCGTTTCTCAGCACAATCTATAATTTATTTGGATAACATCCTCAGGCCATATATTACGCATGTGACACATCGCGGACATGCTCTCAGTTCTGTACATATTATTTGTATCGCACTTCAGTTTTTTGCAAACGGGAGCTTTCTGTATAATATTGGTGACGCTGAGCACGTTTCCAAGGCTACCGTCTGTCGGGCAGTCAGGAATGTTACAGTTGCACTGAAACGTCTCCTGTACGCGTTTGTGGTGTTCCCCGGTCATAGACCCACAAGATTTATCAAAGAGGGATTCCACAAAATTGCAGGTATCAGGATGACCAAAACTTAATTTATGGTGTGGTGATACTTGGACTACTACTTAAATTTTACATTTATTTTCAGGGTTCCCAGGCGTGATTGGCTGTATAGATGGCACTCACATTCCAATCATTGCTCCTTCAGTAAATGAAGGAGACTATGTGAACAGGAAGTCTTTCCACAGCATTAATGTACAGGTACATAGTTCCCTGTAGCATTTCAAACTAACAAATTATTTCATTATAGTAATGGATGCTAATTTGTGTTCTCTGCACTGTGAAGATCATATGTGATGCTGCCAACATTATCACAAATGTGGAAGCCAAGTGGCCAGGCTCTGTCCATGACTCACAAATATTCCGTGAATGTACACTGAGCACAAAATTTGGACATGGTGAGTTGAGAATACTTTAAAATATATAAAAACCAATTGCTTCAGGGACATTTGAACTGAAGTGTATCCTTCTGTCTTAGGAGAGTTCACTGGCTACTTGCTTGGTGATAGGGGGTATCCATGTTTACCCTATTTGCTTACCCCTTACCCTGACCCTGAACCGGGCCCACAGCAGTGATATAATCTGGCTAATTGCAGGACAAGAGCCAGAATTGAAATGACTATCGGAATGCTTAAGGCCCGGTTCCAGTGCCTGCAAAGACTCAGGGTCACCCCAGAAAGGGCATGTGACATTATTGTGGCATGTGTGATTCTTCACAACATTGCCACAATTAGAGGAGAACACTGTCCTTCTGAACCAAACAGCAGCAGTGATCCAAACCATGAACATCCTGACCCTCCCACGGACATACAAGATGGAAGCGCAGTCAGAGACACCATATGTCACAATCATTTCTTTTGACCCATCACCTCAACATGTTGAAAGAAGAATAAACAGATTTTTTGTTCAACTGGCTTTATTGGTCGCCTGTGTTTCCTGTACACAAAGTATTAAAAGATGTAAACCTCATAAAGTGTCTCTGTTGCTTCCTCCTCTGTAACAGCTGTCAATGTTTCTTCATTATTTTCCTGTAGTAAAGAAATAAACAACATTGCTGTTCTACTGTACACTCATATAATCTGTGGAGTATTACTCACAACTGCATGTTGGTCTGGCTCAACAGGAGGCTGCACCAGATGCAGTACACCACCACCATCAACTGATAGAATATGAGGTTTATACAGGTCACTTATAACTTACAAGGGACCAAATGGCAATTAACAAACATACCAATCACCTTACACTTCATTGTCATTATGCTCTCAAAGACAACCAAGACTGAGGGAAGGCAAAATCAGTAGGAAAATAACTTCACTACAAAATAATCCATTATGGTAAAGAGTTTATCAAATGAATGAGCAGCACTGCGAAGGTGACTGTGAAGAAAGGATGTATGCACATCATGTATTATTTTGAATTTACCCCCTATGTAGGCACTTGTGTCTTGCGGGGTTATTGACTCAGAGGATGTCCCCGCAGAGATGCCTTCGGCCACAGGGCGCCCACTGTTTTGGCTGAGGGCCAACTGCTCAGCCTCTGTGAGTGGTGGTGGTGGAGGACCCCCACCTGTTTTTCGGGCCTCCGCTTTTTTTCTGTTGGCTATAGCCAACAGAAAAAAAGCGGATCACATTTGAGCATAACGGGTCACATTTGAGCATACAGAGTACGCAAATATGTACTTGTAATGTGCTCAGATAATTTCAATAAGTGCTTACAGAAAGAAAATTAATGTAGCCTCTAACTGCAATTGATTTACATGGGACAAACAGACCAAGCACTATGGCTCATAATACAATTACACCTTACCTGTTTGGACTATATTTTTATATTTCATTTTTACTTGCTGCCAGGCACGTTTGGGGCCTGTTGGGTTGCACCTGCGCTCACATCACATCACAAAATAAAATGTATAAAATAACAAATAAAATAACATATGATAAAATAACGTGTTAAATGGGTGGAAATCCCTAGATCAATGTTTATATTAACACTCACGCATTGACTCTGTCGGCTATGTTTTGCCATGCATGCTCCCTGTCTTTTGCAGCTGTGGCTGTGTTACTTTTTTCCGCGGAATTTGCGTGTTATCGGCATATGCTGCCATCAGAATTTCGGCCTCAAGCGCTGTGAAATACATTGACCGCGCCTTCTTTCCCTCCGTCTCCATGGTGACTCGCTTAATCTGTGCTCCGCTTATCAGGGCTT